>NC_133353.1:29119289-29151789 GCF_030506205.2 Paramisgurnus dabryanus
ATGATAGCGCATCATTTAGCCTTGCACTTAAGAAAAATCATTATGGACAACAGAGGCTCCAAAAAGAAGAAAGGGGGAGCGGAGAAGATCCGCCAGAAAAAGTCGCCCAAGTATAACCGCCCAAATATATCTGGCATAACTTTTTTTTGTTCTTCCGTGATAATGACACTATTTGATAATGACATTTGAGTGCGAGCAAGTGTCTCTTCCAAAGAGTTCGGTATGTGTTCGCGTGCTCTCTGTTTCTCTATGAATTGGGTGTGAGCCGAGGCAAGCTCAGTGTCACGTTGTGTTCATGTTTCTGAACTTGAGCAGAGTTGTATGCATTAGAGGTCTTCACAGAGGACCCGTACAGTTCCGGGTCTATGTTTTAAAGGGGCAGTTGGGTCTCGGTCGGTCCCAGTTTAATTATGCTACGGGTCCTGGGTCTGATCGACCAGTCGGCGCTAATGCGTTAAAGCTCTGGTTTCTATGGCTTTAGGCTATAACAACTGGCTCTTGTTTTGAAAGTCACAATGCACTTTCTTTCTTATATTTTTATAAATATTATTAATTAACCATCTTTGCTTTCTGAGCAAACATTTTAGATATAAGAGATGGTAATCTTTTAATCTGCAAGAGAGAAATAGAAAGAGAGGCACTTTTACTGCTTCTGCTCTATCTAATATAAAGTGAAGAAAGCTACATAAACCATTATAACACCAGTCACATTTCTAATCTATAGACCTATTTATAATCTATAGACCTGCACTGTCATTAATATACTTTACATATTATTGTATTCAATAGAGTTTGATAAAAGGGTTCATCTACACAAGTATTGCTTCATATAACAGTGCAAAAATAGTAAAGTGTTTTTGTGGTGCTTCGACAAACAGTGTCAGCTTTGTTCATGGCAAAGAGAGTTTGAGGTGGTTGAATTTTAACTATACTGTGAAATTAATATAAATGTTCCATAAATTAAAGCATTGGGTTAGAGGGGCGATTTTGGTATCGGTGGGCTTGTGTGTGGAGTGGGGGGGGTGTCGTCGGTCCAGTGGTGGGCCGTTCCACGAGGAAATTGTCAGGGCCGAATTTTGTTCCCAGTCCGACCCTGGCGGGGAAGAAACGTAAGATATTAAAATCGAAAAATTTACGTAAGAGGAACTCGAGCAATGGAAAATACCGGCTGTTGCTTGTTCTCACACGACAGCAGTAAGCTTCTGTCATGCTAACACATTGACCCCAGGGGATCTTATGAAAAACGTTCCATTATTTTACTCAAAGTCAACGAAAATCTAGCAGGACCAAAACATTTTACAGCTGATCCCTGTCAAAAAAAGTTAATCGACAATGTCCCAAGGATGACAGCAGCAATGACAGTGTTCTTAATATGAAAAAGTGAGTGTTTTGATTAATTCCATCAATGTTTATTTTTTTTATCAGTGTATTATCAGAGGCTGTTATCGTTGTCGATCAACTTACTTTGTTAATTAAATATAACTTTTAATTAACAAATTAACAAGTTAATTAATTAACATCTGAAATCGATGTATAAATCTCAATTTTAAAAAATGACCCTTATGACTGGTTTTGTGGTCCATGGTCACAATTTTACTTTTAAATCGAGTTTGACAATGTAAAACGCATGTAGCAACCAGTGCCCCATCATGTTTTAATCTGAGATCAGTGCGCCATTGAAAAGAGTTTTACATACTGTAGCCTTTAAGTGGTCCACTGCAGAAGTTAGTTAAGTTATTAAGTGCAGGTACGAGTCCCTCGTAAGCCGCAAAAGTGCATTGTAATGCACCTTGGCGAGTGTAATGCGGGTCTTAATGAGATTAATCCACAGCCTGAGAGAGAGCAAAAGGAGGAACCACCAGCATGATTTACAATTCTTACAGGATCAATTAGCAAAGCTGCTTAAGCGGCCAATTGCTCAGCTGAGACAAAAACTGTGTCACCGAATTTAATGCGAAGCAATAAATCACCAAGAAGCTAAATGATGGAGGGGCAGTGCAGTGCTTGAGGACGGCAATGATGAACTATAATGCAGCTTCAACTTGGCAGACATACCAAGTGTTTTGGAAACTATGCAGAACGACGTCTAAAAATATTCTTCTTTCTTGGATAGGGAACCACAGATAATGTTTTTGATACAAAGATAGAGTAAAAACTTACAAATGAAGGTGCTAAAAGATACCACAGGTGTAGCATAAAACTAAAATTTGTCAACCAGAAAGTGTCCAAGTAAGTTTAGTCTTACATTTAAACAAAAATATGTAAATGTATTGTTGTACTGTTTTTTTAAGCTAATAAAGAACAATGAAACAACTACAACTTATCTACTACCCCATTTAGTGTACGCTATATACTGTATGATATATGTGCTCCGTACTGCACTTTGATACATGTACTGTCTTACTGTATTACCAGCACCCTTAATTGAAGATGGCAGCCTTCTTTGTTAGTCCTTGGCACAGCCAAGAGGGCAAATAGGATGAAAAGTGAACCAGTGTAAACAACTAGCAGGGTGTCACCCTAATGGCATATCTGCAACATCTGTCCTGTCCACAGAGGTAATGGCACATCCGTCTGCACAGGCCCAGATGGAGATCACAGTGAGCTGCAGATGAACCTTTAGCCTCAAGTTATCATATGGAAATTGGTTCTATGGGCTTCATGCAGATAACTCACACTTGTGACCCGACCAAGGACTCGTAGCATACATGCAAACCTTTTAGTAGGCTACTGGCCAAGAACTTTCTGTTCCAACTTTAGCGATTTTGTGTCAGAAGTTATGTGAGTTATTCTGCCATATGTTTGATTTTTTAATAAACGAATGGGCAATCTCTTTTGGACTGCGGAGGTCAGGGGTATTAGTTCTGACTGCCTATTAAATCTTACCTAACTCTCACTTGGTTTGCATTTAAGCTGGCTTAAAACTTCCCCTACAAAAATCTAAAATATTGCCCTGTGTGAACTTTAAATTCATTTTAAATTATCAGATTTTCCAAGATCTTGGCACACTGTGTGGCTAACAAATAATTTTTTTTTCTTCTAAAGGATCCAATCGAATGTGCTACACAAGTGAGGTTAAAGAGATAGTTAACCCAAAAATGAAAATAATGTCATTAATGACTCTTAAGTCCTTCGTTCATCTTCGGAACACAGTTTAAGACGTTTTATATTTAGTCCTAGAGCTTGTTGACCCTTCATTGAAAATCTATGCACGGTATACTTTCCATGTCCAGAAAGGTAATAAAAACATCATCAAGTAGTCCATGTGACATCAGTGGGTCAGTTAGAATGTGTTGAAGCATCAAAAATACATTTTGGTTAAAAAATAACAAAAATTTCAACTTTATTCAACATTATCTTCTCTTACACATCTGTTGTGAAGCGCATGCGCGAGACTAAAGTCACGTGACTGCAGTGACGCGGATGACGTGTTATCCCCAGACATGTTTGCAAAGTTTTTTTTCAAACTTGCAGCGTGCGTCTCCCTCAAACTGTAAACGAAGCTCGAGTGCACAATAAAATCAGCTAGGGGGCACCAGATAACACGTCAGCCGCGTCGTACGTCATCTGTGTCACTGTAGTCACGTGACTTTGGTCTCGCGCATGCGCTTCACAACAGACACGCAAGAGAAGACACTGCTAAATAAAGTCGTATTTTTTGTTATGTTTGGACCAAAATGTATTTTCGATGCTTCAAAACATTGATGTCACATGGACTACTTTGATGATGTTTTTATTACCTTTCTGGACATGGACAGTATACCGTACTCAGATTTTCAATGAAGGGTCAACGAGCTCTCAGACTAAATATAAAACATCTTAAACTGTGTCTCGAAGATGAACGGAAGTCTTACGAGTTTGGAACGACATGAGGGTGAGTCATTAATGACATTACTTTCATTTTTGGGTGAACTATCCCTTTAAAGTAAGGATTAGTGTTAGATGCTGTATTAATTCATATAGTAGGGTCAGGCAGTATGAACCGTGCAATGGTAAAAATATATCGATGCAGGTAACATTTCTATATAGAATTTAACAGGTGC
Organism: Paramisgurnus dabryanus; assembly: GCF_030506205.2. Classification (NCBI taxonomy): domain Eukaryota; kingdom Metazoa; phylum Chordata; class Actinopteri; order Cypriniformes; family Cobitidae; genus Paramisgurnus; species Paramisgurnus dabryanus. The sequence goes on from NC_133353.1 coordinate 29,123,333, forward strand.
ACAGTCACAGGTTTATGTACTGTATACTGGCTATTTAACAAATGCATCAAACGTGACACTTCCAAAACCTCTTTCACAAAGCATGTTGATCCCAAAGAATTCCCATAAAATTGTCAGCAGGCCTTTCAATGTAAACGCAAACATGTCCTACAACAGATTGTGGGATCGCTCCCATTTAATGGACACCCTTAAAAAATGGCTGTTTTTTATCGATAATAGGTAAGTATTGGACAGAACACGCCGCTGGGTTCAAACTGACCCAATGCTGGGTTGTTTTAACCCTATTGTTGGGTTATTATACCCCATGGTTGCAACATTGGGTCATTTTTAACACAGCATGTCTCCTGTCCAATATTTACCCATTATGCATGAACCGCTTTCACACAACACAGTGATCCCAAAATTCCCATCTAATTGTCACGATCCCTGGATAAATCCCAGACACGCTTTCCGTAATCTCTGTGTGAAAGGGGCTCAAGTAGAAAAAAAGAATTATGTTTTGTTTTTGTAATGTGAAGTGCTCTGGGTTCGGGCCAAATACTGAACTCGGAGCGCTCTCCTCGGACAGCACGCCAAATACGCATACCATTCATATCTGACTTACCTGTAAGTGTAAATTCGTTAAATGAGTTTTTGCCTTGGTATCATCTTTTGCCTCACATCTCTCAAGAAAAGCACACATGAGAAGGTTGAAGACTCACTCTTGACCAGACACTTGTTTGTTTATATTCAAAAAGTGACCTTGCAGCTGCTGTAATAGCTGTCAACATTTCATCCTGAGCACTTTTCACAATTTATCCATTTAGATGAGCTGAATGAAAGTGTTATGTTATTTTTATGGAAGAGAAAAGCCTTAAAGGAAAACACCACCGTTTTTCAATACTTGAACTATGTTCTTACCCAAACTTAGGCAAATTAATACATACCCATCTTTTTTCAATGCATGCACTTAATCTTTGTACAGCGCGCCTTGAATCTGTTAGCATTTAGCCTAGCCCCATTCATTCCTTAGGATCCAAACAGGGATTAATTTAGAAGCCACTAAACACTTCCATGTTTTCTCTATTTAAAGAATGTTACATGAGTAGTAACACGAGTAATTACATTGGCACAAAATAAAACTACTCCCCCTCTCGCTCAAACTTCCGTCAATATTACTGCACACGAGGCCGAAGTGCTGCAAACTAAGTTCTCTTCCGCCATACAATATAGTTCTCATTTTATATCCGCTTAAAAAAAAATCGCAACATTTTATTTTGTGCCACCATATTTGTTGAAGAGTTAAATAGGGAAAACATGGAAGTGTTTGGTGGCTTCTAAATGTATCCCTGTTTGGATCCTAAGGAATGAATGGGGCTAGGCTAAATGCTAACACATTCAAGGCGCGCTGTACAAAGCTTAAGTGCATGCATTGAAAAAAGATAGGTATGTAATAACTCGTCTAAGTTGACGTAAGAACATAGTAAAATATTAAAAAATGGTGGTGTTTTCCTTTAAAAAAATTCCTTCACAGTTTTTGAGTCATTTTACTGCAATACATCCATGTAAACAATGACCTAGTCCCGTTTGCACCCACACCAGACCCAGTGCCATCAATATACCAAGATCCTATCAATCGCTTTCAGAAGACAGAGTATGCAATGCTTCTCTTTGCATGCGCTCTGCATATTTTTTCAAAAACGTCCTCTTTGAACAAAGGTGATGTATTTTCATCCGGCTATTAGTCTGTGCTGATCCTGCTGGGTCCTGTTCCTGTGCGTGATGAAAGAAAGATTGTGTGCAAGATGTTACAAATAATCCTCCAGCCCTGTTCCATCTTTCCTCCATCACTTTAAATTTAGGTCTGATGAAGATCTATGCAAAATCAACAGCGAGTGTGACCAATAACAAAATCATGCCACCAAATAAGATACATCCAGCATCTATTTATCACAATAGGGAAAACGCAGACTTGTGTGGTAAATTAATTCAATTAAACACAGTGGATACCTTATTCTTCATTAGAACAGCCCACGCTTGAATGTTGAATTAAAGGCTTAACAACCCGATTATACAGATTAATGTGAAATAACTGAAGCGATATGCTGGAATTCAAATAGAGGACACAGGTCAACAATCGAGAGTTTTGCACACAATATCATAAGCATTCATCTCATGCAACCGGTTTAAATTCACTCATGTTAAAACAAGAATTCATCAACTGGCAGTGGCAGCTGGTTTTTGTGGATGGTTTAAATTGAACGGTTCAAAAGTAAATCTGTTATAAAATAAAGCAATAAAATAGAAGTGCACGTTATAAACTTGAAAATAATGGAAATTCAACAGAAATTGATGGTTTGCAGGTCTCAGCTGGCTGACTACACTATAAAACAATTCTGGGTTGTTTCAACCCAAGGATCGGTAAAATATGAAGAATTGGTTTAAATTAACCTAGAAAATGTCCATATTTGATCCAATAATGGATTGAAACAACCAGGCATTTTTTAAACCAGCTTACCAAGATTGGAAAACCAGCAACAAGGTTTTTTAGCAGCTGATGTCAGAGGTATTCAGTCCAACCACAATGTACAAATTAGCTGGCCAATCAGGGACGCAGAGATTTTCAGAATCATGTGTTTCAGGAAGAGTGTGAAATCTGGAGCTACAAAAATGTACAGTATGTGGAAAATAATGTGGTTTTTTAACCATAAACCACGCAATGGTTTTATACCGAATACACAAAATAACATTGTTTTTAGCAAAGAAATAGGTGCTCTTTAAATACCATTGAAACAACTGTATATGTAAGCAATAAGGTACGAGAGGCTGTGCTGTATCGTTAATAAGTAACGGCTGAAGGTCGTTGTTAGGCACGACGTGGAGCGGAGTGCCTGCAACCCCTTCAGCCATTACTTATTCAAGATACAGCACTTGCCTCAAGTACCTTATTGCTTTTATAAAACTGTTACCACACAATATTAAAGTAATATTTATGTTATATGCATGAAAGCTCAAATAAAAACAACAAACCGATACGTGTGGTTGCTAAGGGTGTTGCTAAGGGCGCAGTGATAAACAGAACAGTTAGGTGAAGCGGTCATAGCAGTGTTTTATCATGAATAAAGCACACCTATTGACCAATCAGAATCAAGGATTGGAACTATCCGTTTTATAATAGCAATAATTACACGGCACTCCAAAATGCGACATGTTATTCCAAGATAACAAGCGCCTGAAACTAACACACGTTAAAGTTGTTTCTTTTTCTGTCGCTGGGGTGGTACCCTAAAAGGTACCTTTTTGTACCTTTATGGGTATAAAACGCATTGAAATGTTGTACCTTATAGGGTACAATATTATATTTTAAGGACCTATTGTGTACCTTAAGGAACAATTTTGTACCAGTTAAATTTTAGGGGTACAAAACAGTTAACTGTACCTTTTAGGGTACAAAATAGATCCTTAAGGAACAGTAATGTACCCCAAAAGGTACAACATTGTATTGTGTTTATATACCTGTAAAGGTACAAAATGGTACCTTGGGGTACCACCCCAGCGACAAAAAAGGTACAGTTTTGTACTTTTTTTCTGACAGTGTACAGTTCAATATATTTTACAAAAATTCAATATAAATACTCCTTTTAATAACATATGACATTGTATTTGATTAAACCAAATAGTGTATTCATGACATTTGAACAACTTATCTTAGAAGGTTCTCTTGACAGAAATGCAAAATAATATACAAAACTATCAGGGGTGTATAAAGACCTTTCATAATGAACCCTTATGTTTTTATTACCTTAGAATGAGACGTTTTTATCTACATACCGAGGGTCCCTTACATGGAAAGTCGCCATTTTGTGCCGCCATGTTTCTACAGAAGCCCTTAATGGACAAACATTTTTACGAAGCTGTCTGCGAAGATTAAATGTTTGTCTGGTGGCAGCTACCGTAGCTTCTCTATGTGTTTTAAAAGCGAGGGGTGAGCAGTTAACTGAGCCATTGGTTGCAATTCGCAACCTGACCACTAGATGCCACTAAAATTTACACACTACACCTTTAAAACTGAAAGGTAAATAACCGTGTAATAAGAGTGATAATATACAGCAGCCGGCTGTTATCATGAAATAAGCCTCTTCAGTGTGATACAAGAACGTCCACTTCACTTCAAGTCCCGACCACACTGTCAGGACTTATTTCTGCGATAACAACCTGCTGCCTTTACATTATCCATTACTTGTTATAGAAATTGGTGACAGTAAAATGGCTTCCTGTCAATAAAATTGTCTCCTTTAATGTTTTATTCTGCACCCTAAAAACTACTAACTAGCTTTGTAATTGATTGTGGTCAGCTTTAGGCTAATACTGTTGTTGATTCATCATTGTGATTTTGCCACACATATGTACAATTGGAATATCCATCTATCTCGCACACTATTAATTCACTCTTCAATACTCTCTACCTTAGTATGCGCTGCCCGTATACTCTTTCTGCTCAGATTTATACCCACGAAAATATGCTGAGCCACGAGAAACTGGAGTTTTCACACACTTAATCTTTATATTAATCTTTATAGTAAACTTCTTTTTTCATCTAAAGTAAGTGCCAGGAGAGATTCAAATTCAAGTCTTTGTTTTTTATTTCATTCTCAGGCTAGCAGGGGACGGGGTAATAAGCAAAGAGGGGTGGGGGATTTAAGAAGTACCACAGAATCATGGCCCAAAGCCAGTCTTTTATTGCTCTTTCACTGTTGCCGTGGTAGCGGCCGTGTCCTGGATGCTCAATCATTTTCTTATCAAGTACAGCTGTCAGAAATATTTCTTTAAAATGACCCAAAGAAAGAGAAATATCCTCAAGTAAAAGAGCGGTTACAGAAAAAGTAAAGATGCTATTCTTGAACTGTCAATACTGCGATCCAGTATAAACCAGGGAGATTTGTAAATGCAGCCTTTTGAATGTTCCCTACGTTTCTAAGAGGATAGATAAACATTCATCACATTCATTCAAGCACACGAAATCAAAGGTGCCCAACAGCTTCAGGTTAAAATGTTCCTGCTTGAAAATTGTGATGTAAATAAGCTGTTTGCTTGAGTTAAATTGGTTGTTTAATAGCTGTTAAATCAAGATTTACAGTGGGGCCTGAAAACTTTAAACCATAAAAAGTTTTCTCCTACTTTCACAGCTAATACATTTTACAATAAAAAAACATAATGCTTTTAAGGTTCTAATAAAGCAATAAGCCCCAAGAAGCAGTGGGTTACCAGTGCATTTTATAAAAGCTGTGCGGAGTGCCTAAAACCCCCTCAGCTGTTATAAAAAGCACTGTAACCCCACTGCTTTGCAGGGTTTATTGCTTTTATAAAACGGTTTCTTCATATGCATAACGTTAGCAGGATTTCATAAAATAAAACACAAATAAGTTGTAATTATATTAGTACAAATATTACTCTTCCGCCAAACAAAGTAGTTCCTCAGAATCAAGTGTGGCTGATACAGAGCGTAGTTCCCAACCAACACAGACGCAGCAAAGACACAATGAAAATATGATTAAAGACTGTTGTGTTTATTTTATAAATCAATTTTCATCTAATTTATACATTAACATTTATATCGTGCAACTGTTGAATGATGATCAAATATGCTTGGAAGCATGCTTAACTCTTTCCCCGTCAGCGTTTTTTTTTTACAGTTTTTTTTCAACTGCTTGCACACAAAATTATTACTTGTCACACAATTTCTAAAACCAGACACTCAAACACCAGAACCACACACTAAATCTGCACAACCATACACTAATTTTTGGCCTTTTACTCAGTTTTCAATTTCATTAAACACTTTTTCCAAAACACAACACACAATTTTCTATACAACACACAAATATCTGACAGGAAGATTTTTGATTTCCTTTTCTAAACACAACAATGTGTTACAAAATGCCCCACTAATTCATCAGTGCCTCGTTCTAACTCCTCACATGTGCTTTACTTAACAACAAAAAATCATGACTTTAGGAGTGGCCTATAAATAGGCCAAAGGTCAAGTAATAGCTTTTGGACAATGAATGCCCACCATTCTCCATGAACACATTTATGTGGATGAGGTGGGCTTTAATCTCAGTAAAACCAGAAGAAGGGGAAGGAATGTCATTAAACAACGTGGCGGAAACATTACAATGTGTGCTACAATTTCACAAAATGTTGGTTTCCTGCACCATCACGCCACACTTGGCCCCATAACACTGATCACATCATACAATTTCTGGAAACCATTGATGACATGCTTGTTCAGGGTCTGCAGAATGAAGACCAGGCAAGATTTGTCAACATCTGGAAAAATGTCAGGTTTCATCATGCCCATCAGGTCCAAAACTGGTTTGCTATTCATCCCCATTTTTCTGTTGTCTACCTGCCTCCATATTCACCATTTCTAAATTCTATTGAGGAGTTTTTCTCCACATGGCGCTGGAAAGTTGGATACGCCATACAAGAAGGTTCTTTCCACGGTGTCTGGCAAGAGAGAATATAGCATGTGAAGTGGATGAAGTATTGTGGCCGGACCCAGCACGGAGGAAAGATGGAGCCTTGATACACCCATCCATCTCCACATGCAAGCACACAAGTTTGGTTTTACACTACATGCAACAACACTACATTTTGATGTATTTTTTTCCTTTCAAACTGTGTACACTAATTCTACATTTACAACCACAAAAAGCAAAAAATAAAATCATAAATAAAAAGTGTGGTTTCAATTTTGCTTTTGATTTTACTTTATATATTCGACAGCTCTCTCCCAATTACATTCAATCATGTACATGGGAGCTTTTAAAAGAAGAGCTTTAGGTTTTGAATAAAAGTGTGTATTGCATTATGGTAAAGGTGTTTACAACGTAAGACAAATGTTTGCTTTTGAAATATGTTTGTAATATTTTGACTGTGGTGTTTCATTTTGAAAGAGATGTGAGGCATTTAGCATTTTGTGTGTGCAATTCTTGAATATTGTGTGTTAAGTTTTGAAAAAAAGAGGAAAACTTTGAAAAATGTGTGTAAGCAGTTGAAAAAAACTGTAAGTTGCCACCCAGTTGTAGTTTAATGCCTTGCAGAAAAATTATTATCTTCTTTAAATGGATATCAAATGAAAGAACAGACCATCCGCTTTAAAAAAAAAAAAAAAAAAAAAAAACGTTTCATCCTACCTTTATTTGTTCTCTTATCACCTCTCACATTTTCAGCTAAAAGCGGAGATAATTCAATTTTTCTGAATAACTTTTGTAAGAGATCAGGGGCACGTTCAATCTCACACCGGTGCGCAACGTTTTGCTACGGTTTCCGGGTTGAACGACATGTTTCCTTGAAACGGTATGCAACGGAATCCAACAGGTTTTAGAAGCGTTTTCTCTTGTTTGGTGGGTGTGTCAGAAATGTCGGCCCAATCAGCGGCAAGATGTATAAAACCACGCGATAGTAAAGAGACAGCTCTCTCAATGGGTTCAAGTTGGAATGTTGTCTTTCATTCTGGACGGCAAGGTCAGTGACTGTAACATCGAGGGTATTTTACAGTATTAAACACACATTTATAACGATTTCATCAGGCTTCAGAAACATTTAAAAAAGAACACAACTCTTGCGTCATCACAACAGGATGTTCAATGCATCACCGTTTCAGTTTAATAAACTTTGTGCAACGTTCTGTCGGGGCTGAACGCAGCCCGGATTCAGAGCCTGATCCAAACACGGTGTTTTTAGTGTTGAGTGAATGCGTCAGGGTTTTAGTTGGGTTAGATCGCCACCCAGTGGATAGCGGAAATATGAATTTGAGGTAGAAATTCCTCAGCGAGCGTTTTTTCTTTATTAATGAGATTACTCAACAATATTTATTGACATTTATCTGGATATCGCCATTAATTGTGCAATTATAGACAAATAAAAAATATGATTAAAGACTGTTGTGTTTATTTTCATAAATCAGTATGCAGCAACAGTGGCGCAGTAATACTTATGTAATGCGGTCTGAACCTTGGGGTTGCCAGGGTATTTGATCATGGCTTAGAACGCTTTTCAACCAATCAGAATGAACAACCAGAACTGCCCGTTTTATAAGTGAATTTTTACACAACCTTTGTTTGAAAATATAAAATTATTATTGATTTGAAATGTTTCTTTTTATTTCACTGACTGGAATCAAACATTTTACAGTAATAAAAATAAAGTACATCTATATTGACTAAGCACATTCATATACAATTCTGAGAGCAGAACAGACAATCAATACACATAATAACAATACTGTATATAAATTGTGTAGGGAGTACTAAATATTCTTTGAGCATGTATACAGCACTGAATGGACAGTTGACCCCTTCAGTTTGGGGTGAGTTAATTTGGCAGGTCTTTGTTTATCTCTCTACCTCCCATGCCTGTCTCGGTTTCTAACACTGAGTCATTAATTGGTTCATCTCTGGTGCAGTTTATCTGTTTGTTCACTGTGTATGTTCACAGCATGTTTAGTAAGCTTGAACATTTTCTTCATTGTGTTTGGAATACTATGAATTTTGAAATTGATATTATAAATTATTTAAATTAAAAAACAATATAAAAAACATAAGTCTGAAATGAAACTAAATGTCTATAGGCTACCACACAAATCCATTAGTCTGAAAATACCCTAGGAATAATCTAGTCACCGATTTTAACTCAATACTACCCTCATGTGTCACACACGGTACACAACACCAGGTTACAGGTTTGGTACTAAAACTCTCTAAAAATATTTTGTATGCTTTACTGTATATTCTAAGAATATTTTGTATGCTGTACTGTATATGAGCTTTTCCCAATCCAGTCCTACGCAGCAGATCCAAGAATTAGATCCAGGAATTCCCAGTCAAATTCCCTGACTTTTCTGATTAAAAAGCTGATTTTCCATGACCTATGCCGTGAGCCTAGATAATGTAGTGTACACCGTGAGTTTATCAAATTTAGCTAAAATGCCTGAAAGTATTAAAAAGTGGCAACATACAGCTGTTTAAATTGTAGTCAGCAGAGACTGGGACCTGGAAAATGGTATTCCATACGTGAAAAATGGGACAAGCGGATTATATTTTGATAAATAGAAACTAAAATTTAAAACAACAAACAAAAATTCCTGATATTCAATGACTTCGACAAAAGAAATATACAATAACCTGAATTTCAATGTCTGGAAAAGACCTTTTAAAATTCCATGATATTCCAGAAATTTCATGACCCATGGGAACCCTTTAGATCTCTCCTGAGAACACCTGATTTATCTTATGAGCTTTCTCCCAGAGTGTTGGAAATCAGGGGTCTCATTTATAAAGCGTGCGTACACACAAAACAGGGCTGGAAACGTGCGTACGGCAGTTCCCATGCAAAGGTTGTGATCTATACAAAAACAAACTTGTCGGGATAATGGGCTTCAACGGTGGGATCTGAGGATGATTCATGTACGCACACTTGCAGATGATCTGTGATTTATAAAGGGAACATTACTTTGTTTTATAAGTCTTAATATTTTTGTAAGGATCCTACGAACAGTTTTATAAATGAGACCCCAGGTGTTTTATATAGGGAGACATCTAAAACGTCCTGGGAGGGGTGCCACATAGGACTAGATTGGGAAACACTGCTGTATATAACAAGTTTGATGTTTATTTGGTCGTATGTCCGATCCTTTCAGAACAAAATACAATAACGTTTAATATTTAAAGATTATTATTTATGTTATTTAATGCTAAAACCTTCTGTTAGGAGATATAATTGGGGACATGGTTTGTACATAACTGTTTGTATGCAATGTCAAATGAATGTAATTACTCAAAGTTTTTAGTATAAACAATCCTTAATAATGAGACTGAGCTTGTCACTTCACAGTCATTGATCATGATATTAAGATGTCACTATGACTTATTGCACTATTAATATGGTAATCTATTACGCCAATCAAATTTAAATGAAGTTGAGTTATAGGTTGCGATTACATCAAGGTTTTAAATAGAAAATAATTCAAACACACCCAATGAGAAATGTTCAAGTATTCATTATAAAATGATAGCACTGATACAAAAAGTGTCTATGAGACAAATACATATATTATACAATAATAGATTTACCATTTGCATCACAACAGGTTTCATTTGCTTCCTTGCTAAATTTGAGGATTAATTTGTTTAAACACCAAAGCTGTCACACTATTTCCAGTCATACCACCAAACTGAAAACGAGGTGTAGGCAGTTCTTTTACCAACTCAAAGCCTGCAGGAAACACATCTTTATTACAATTTTTAAGAGAAAATCATTATAGAATGGTATAAAAAAAAATGTTTAGCTTCTGTACCAGGTCTGAAGATCTGCAGCAGCTGCTCTTTGGTCCAGTTACAGGAAGTGACAATGAAGAAACCCTCTGGATGCAGAACAGTTCTTAAAGACCCCACATAGCGCTTCTTTGCTTCTTCCCTGTCCTCTGGGCTCAAGCTAATGGCATCAAATGTACCTTTATCTATACATATATCAAAATTCTTCATTTCTGCACTGGGGTTCAGGAAATCTTCAACCTGAAGTATAAAATATTCAGAAATGAGAAAATCCATCTGTTATATTCCTAATAAATGTACTTGTAATTTCAAGGCACTGCTATTTGTTTGCGTTGTATATCGCAGGCAATGCTTCTGTAATGTAAAGCTTTTATCCAAAGCGACTTAGAAAGTGTTACAAAGTATTTTATTTTTTTTTTGTAAAAAAAAGTTGTCTCCCCTACCTGAATGTTTATATTTTTTAAACCTTCCTCTTTAAGAATATTTGTGGTAAGCTCTACAGCAGTCTTGGAATAGTCGATCCCAGTAAGATTTGAGTAACCATTCTTGGCCTTTGGAGATTCATTTAAAACAATTTTTATTACAGTCATTATATAAAAATATAAATTAAATACTGTGACACATAAAAATCTTGACTTGCCAGCTCCATAAGGAAGATTCCATTTCCAGTCCCAATGTCAAGTATGGAAGCATTCTTCGGAATATTTTCAGCTTCCATCCATCTGATCACTCTGTCCATGCTTTCCTCACCAAACCTAAATGTTGCGAAATAAAATTGACTTTTCATCTGACCAGAAGTTGTTTAATCAAAGTTGTAATTAAAACACAACATGAAAGAAACAAAAACAAACTCACCATATTTCTCCAACATCTCCAATATCTTTGTAAGTCTGCAACTCCCTTTTATAAGACTCATCCCAGCTTCAATGAAAGGAATTGAAAAATGTAAAATGTGGTAAAAATGTGTTTATTCGTTAAAAATTTGTTGATTAAAATACTTAGAAATATGTTTTCATAATTCATACCAATTAGAAAACTATAACAAGTGAACATAGTCCAACAAATGCACTTTCCTAAATGTCTTCCAAAGTAGAAGGACATGTCCTCCTCATTGTCTATAGTGGTAACTGCCCTGAGTAGATGACACCTAAACATCCACACATCTAACAATTAACTTTCTATCCAGCAAGATAATTAATTATGCACGTAACGTTATAGTAAAACAGAAGCAAAAGCCTAAACTTAACCCCCTATGTGGAGTTCTTCTCTGCCACATAAGTCCGACTAATAACAGAACTAACTTGTGTTAACTAATATAACTTACTACTCCTTTGTCCCGAGTTTTGATGGAGCAAAATCATCATCCGTTTCAGTACTCTGCAGACTGCAGTCCTCTGACCCATGTGTGCTCACTGACGGATCCATATTTCACCTCAACAACATCCGGTGACGTATACATGACGCGCGATGTGACCTCAACAACACTTTAAAATAAAAGTGTTACCAAAAGCACACTGAGCAAGAACAATATTACATATCTTTTTTTAAAGTAAGGTATCAATGAGTAATAAACGTAAAAAATAAATAAATAACAGCATATAAAAATTTCGAAAAAGAAATGTTAGCATCACTGTTATATTTTTAATAATACAGTGATACATAATATTATATGCAGATGGTAAAGAGTAACAATTTGGAAAAAACACGTAATTCTGATGTATTAAATTGACCCTTATGTAAGTATTAAGTCAAAATCATAACACATAAAAAATTATAACACATTCAAAAGCAACGTATTAATCTTTGTTAGTATAAAAATGTACCCTATTTTTTCTTTTTTTATTATTATTAGTAGTATTAGTAATATAAGTCATATAGGGTCAGGACCATCACCTCAATAAACTCAACAGGGATTGTTTATGAATATGCAGGTCTCTTCTGGCTGATGTACAGTGCAGGCGCAAAGGATTGTGGGATCGGCGCGTATGTTTCCATCATGGCGGCGTCGATTTCGGGTTATACTTTTAGTTCTGTGTGTTTTCACAGTGCCAACAGCAATTCCGACCATGTAAGTACTCTGACAACTGTCTTTGTGCGTAAATGTTTGCTGACACGATCGCATATTGAAAAAGTGAGCGGTTTAATCCATCAAATCAAAATTTATTCATTCCCCGGTGTCATCTTCCTGGTGTGGCTTCACAGCGGCTGTGTCTCAAAACCTAGTGAGCTGCCTATCTAGACACTATTTTAAATAAACATAAGCGCTTTGAAACGTTTGAAAGTCCAAGTTATTAGCTTTTAAGAGTGTTGTGTGTCCGCAGCATTCTTGGGTATATTAGGTCAACTTGAAATGTCTTGGAATGCGGAATATTTCCCAGACATGACGTCTATGTAGACAACTCACTAGGTGTAGTGACACAGTCCTGATGACAGCTAGCAAAATGCAAAGCTGACAGTATTTACAAGATTGTCAGAAAGTGGCATTGCCGTTTAATTGCTGTTTGTTTCCTATTTTTAATGCATTTATAATCATAAGTGGCTTTTAATGATTTATACGTCGGTTAGGTCCTGTTAAAGGAAACAGGACGTCTGTCACATTAGCTGACCGGCTAACTTGTTTGTCAGCAACAACTGTCAAGTGCAAACTAAAATAACGAGTAACGTCAACGTCAGACAGCACATATTTTATCGTATATAAAATGTATATTTTATCTTTAGCCTCTGCTTAATGTGATAATGATAATTTTGTGATTATTGAAGTAACTGCACTGAAAGTTGAGGCATTTGTAAGCGCGTGATGTGCCATTTGATCATGAAGTCTTTACATAGTTGTTTTGGGCTGGTTACTTGTTTTGAACCTGTTTGTAGGTATTATTTTAATAATAATATATGACTGAATGCTGTCCTAGTTTTGGTGCAAGCTTGTTTATGGCAGATCTATCAAAATCTTTGACATTTAGATGTGGGCTTTTCATACTAGTGTAGATCCTCTTTATAAACTGTTTTATTTAAATTGCAAAATGCAAGTTTAGTTCAGTGGTATAGCATTGTGCCAGCAATGCAAAGGTTAAAAAAAGATAAAAAAAAATATATTATGTGATAAAAATCTACTTTGAATGCACAGAAGTTGGTTTGGATTAAACCATTTAATGCATGAATTGTAAATGTAAAATATAAAAAGAAATATGCATGCTAAAAAGTATTTAGCAGATGTTTTAATCCAGATTGAAAACAGACAAACATTTAAACTGCAATAGTGTGTTTGGGTTTGCCTTCCTTGAAAACAGCATTTTTTTGCACTTTTGTCATGGCAGTGTCACAGTGTTTATAAAATTAAGTATTTTTTTTAATTTTGACAAATAAGATTTTATTATAGCCATTCAAATGCAGCAGTTATGGTAAAGCCAGACAATAATGTTTGTTTATTGACTCCTCTAGGAGGGCTTCCTGTTGGGAGAAGTTAGACAAGAGGAGACTTTAAGCATCAGTGACTCACACATCGGTAGCTCAGAATTCCTCAATGTAATAGGTAAAACCAATTTTGCTTACTTTAAGGTGTGCCAAAGCTATTGACAAAATCTGATGTCCCCGGTGACCACATTGTTTAAAACCTTGATAGTTTATCATTAGGATGCATGTAATCTTGAAACCACACTTTATAGCAGGCTTAGGGCAGAGACATAATATTTTTGGCTGTGTAGTCTATAGTGAATAAACTTTCCAAAGTGTGTGATAACTGGAAACACAAGGGTCTTTATCAGTACAAGATATGGCATGTCCTACTCACAGGGTCTGATGCAAGACAGAGCATATGACATCACTGTCTAAAAGAGCAGTGTTTTGTTAGATGGAGGAGGTATTAAAAAGATTGGTTGTCAACAACCTGATAAGCCACCCAGCTGTTCGACTTCAACACTGTTACAAGACATGCTTAGCTAAAGTGTGATGAATTTCACAAAAATCACAAAAAAAGTGTTAATGTCAGTGTATTAAACCACTGTTGTTTTCACATTGATTTCCAATCTTTGACATGGCCTTACTCTGGTTATATTTACACAGACTGTTTTTTACATTATGTATGATGAATTATGTAGGAAGTAGTTGATCACAAAAACTGACTTTAGCTTGGTTTTTACAGACTGGTTCAAAATTGTCAACATACTTGTGGACATTTTGAATGGCATAGCACAGATTGATCAGATTTTGGGCTATTTTTGATCAATTAAAACAATGAATGTGATTTAATGATTTGTTCTACATGTCTTTCAGAGGTACATAATCATGAACCTTGTGCACAACTGTTTAGGTAAGAACTTTCAGTATGAGGACTTGGATTCAGTATACTTATAAATAAATTAAATACTGTTAATAATAAACTGTTTACCTGTAACTGAATGAAAATGACTTTGTATGTTTCAGCTTTTATGACTATGCAGGTAATGTCAATGAAGAAAGTCTTGACAGAATCCTCAAAGACAGAAGAAAAGTAAGCAGTGCATGTATATACAATGGAGGTCTTCTCGGGTCCAAAGAAATGTACCCGACCTGAAATGATTTTAACCTGAACTCGACGTGTATAAATAATTTTCTTAAAGAAAGACTTGATCTGAGACAACCAAGAGAAAATTAGACCAGAGTCCGACCTGAACCAATGGCATTTTGTTAACCCCACTGGACCAGAATGTAAACGGCAAGGACGTGTGTGGAGTCTGCAACCCTGCACGCACCAGTCAGACAGAGAGAAAGAAACTCCGGTGGCCTCTCAACCAATTTGGCCCGCTGCTTCATTTTTTTATTTGCTATCTGACAACGATACCAAGGAAAGCGCTAAAATGTACATGTAAAATTGATTGACAGGTCTGGCTAAACAAAAATGTACCTACTGCCACCACACAATGTCACAAACAGTCTTGGCAAACAGAGGAGGGGTTGGAAAAAGACATTGATGCACACACGCAAGATTATTATACCCGACCCGTGTCCAAGGCACGCATGAAACATTTAGACCCGAACCCGCTCGGGTCAGATCTCTGGTTTTCATATCCAATGGACCCATGAAGACCTCTAATAAACACTATTTTTGGAAAAATGGCAAATGCTTTTAGTCGAGGCATCTTACAGTGCATTACAAGGTTTATTTTTATCAGTATGTATGTTTCCTAGTTTCGAACCCATGATCTTTTGCGCTGCTAACGCAGTGCTCTACCAATGAGCTATACAGGAACTATACAACCATGCTGATCTTCTTCTTTCTTTCTGTGCAGAATGTTATCGGCTGGTACCGGTTTCGACGCAACACCCAGCAGCAGATGTCATTTAGAGAGCAGGTGATCCATAAGCAGCTTACTCATATACTTGGCATCCCAGATCTCGTCTTCCTCCTCTTCAGCTTCATCTCCACAGCCAATAGTTCCACACATGCTCTGGAGTATGTGCTCTTCAGGCCTAACAGAAAGTACGTAGATGATGTTTGATTAAAGCTATTAAAACTGAACAGAATTGTCATAGGTTTGTTTGAGTTATTGAGTTTTTTTCAACTAATATTAGAAAAAGAAGTTTATGGAAATTTGTTAATTTATAATTATAAAATAATAATAAATTAATCTATTAAACATTAAATAACCTAGTGTAACTAGTAAAGTGTAACTATGGGAAATACGTTGTGACTATATAACTCCAAAATTAATCAAACTATGGTATATTCTTTCTGGGAGTATCCACCCTTTGCCTATATTTTTTTAAATACGTCTTTTAAAGGGATACTTCACCCAAAAATGATAATTCTGTCATCATTTACTCACTCTCATGTTGTTACAAACCTGTATAAATTTCTTTGTTTTTTTTTGTGGACCCCATTTACTTCCATAGTATTATTTTTTCCTACTATGGAAGTGAATTGGGTCCATGAACAGTTTGGTTGCAAACATTTCTCAAAATATCTTCCTTTGTGTTCATCAAAACAAAGAAATTTATGCGGATTTGTAACTACATCAGATTGAATAAATGATGACAGAATTTTCATTTTTTGGTGATTTATCCCTTTAATAAGCAGCTTTTTAAAAAAAAAGATTTTTTTAACAGTATTAAAGGAATCCCCATTTTTGGGGGGGCTCCTACAGACGGTTTCAGCAGCAGTGTTGGGGGTAATGCATTACAAGTAACGTGCATTACGTAACAATATTACTTTTCTGATGCAACCAGTAAAGTAACACATTACTTTGTAAATGTACACATTAATATTTGAGTTACTTTTAATTTTTATTAATTTAATTTAAAAACAATAATGTACTGAATTAAACTGAACATATAGAATTACGTATAGAAAGATCAAGCCTCAGCCAAGTAAGAAAAAGTGATGCAAAGTAACGCAAGTATTACTTTCCATGAAAAGTAACTAAGTAACGGAATTAATATATAACTTAATATTGTAATGCATTACTTTTAAAAGTAACTTTCCCCAACACTGTTCAGCAGTAACAACGTAAACAAGCTGCTTTCGTGGTCAACACATAACTTCCAGTAAACTCCGCTAAGAATAAATAACAACAAAGTACTTTAAACATAGTTTATTTATATAACAAGCAAAGTAAACAACACATAGATTTCCTAGGAAACCAAAACATTTGTTATTTTCGACGAGGTATTTGTTCAAGAGTTCAGTTTAGCAACTAGTCAGATCATTAAAAAAAACTGAAACCGGAAGTAAAGTTCAGACCAGATGTGTATTACGTCACCGCACGTGCGTCCGATGAAACTGTCTTATTGGCTGCTTTTTTCATAATTCTATCAACTTTCTATTTCAAAAACATTTATTTTCATTTTCGGTACTAAAATTAATTCAGATGTTGGCAAAGTTATATTATTGTCTAAACATTTAAGCATGACCTTTAAATGATGATTTTGAGAAATAATTTAGTAATCTAAACCTAAACATTT
The DNA here is from genome assembly GCF_030506205.2 of Paramisgurnus dabryanus. Taxonomy (NCBI): domain Eukaryota; kingdom Metazoa; phylum Chordata; class Actinopteri; order Cypriniformes; family Cobitidae; genus Paramisgurnus; species Paramisgurnus dabryanus. The sequence goes on from NC_133353.1 coordinate 29,140,585, forward strand.
GAACAGTAGCTTATATGGATGATTATATAATTCCAGGTACATTTGGTATCCAAAGTCATTTTTTTTTTTTCACTTTTTACAGAAAATCTTATATTATTATAGGCTGTAACATCTTGTGATGTATGAAATAAGTACCAAATTTTTAAAATAATATAAAATAATGTTTTGTACCTGCAATTAAAATCATTGCTGTGTCATTATTTAGGGTACAAGTTGCAAGGTTTAGGTTATTAGATTAATAAATCTACATTATTATCTCCATAATTAAAAACTAAACTATAAATCATTTACTTGCGTTTGTCACACACTTTTACCTAAAGAGACTTGCAGTGACTAAAAGCTGAACAGTTTGTGCATTCCCTGGTAAACAAACCCATGACCATGGTGTTGCTATGTTTGACCAGTAGAGTTACAGGAAAATTACATAATCTGTTTAAGCGAAGATGTTTATAGTAGTGCATAATTTCAAAATGCTAATAATGTTTTTTTTGTGGATTTGGTTCTGTACCCCAGCAGGTATAATCAGCGGATATCTCTAAGTATCCCAAACCTGGGCAACACCAGTCAACAGGAATATAAAGTCTCTTCTGTACCAAACACTTCCAAAAACTACGCCAGTGTCATTAAAGACCATGGGTGAGAATTACTGACAGCAGTGTAACTCTTTTAGCAGACTTGTCATATGACCCTGTCTGTGAAATCCAGGCTAAAGTCTCATAATCTATTTATGAGATGAGCTGCATGAAAGTTTGATTTCAGTCACTGATTTCACATTGATTTTAAACTAGAATATGACTTTACTCAGTCAATATTTAATATAGGATGAAGGTTATATTTTCACAGAACTGTATTTATATTATGTAGAATAATTTTAGCAGTAAAACAAACAATTTGACTATAGTTTGGCTTTCACAAGCAGGGTCACATTTAAATTAACCATTTAATAATAATAAATGTTTACTAATAAAATTACTTTCAAATAATAGGGCAGAGTTCTTTGATAAAGATGGGGTGATGAAAGACATCCGAGCTATTTTTCAGGTGTACAGTGCTCTTCAAGAAAGAGTACAGGTGAGTTATAACTTTGCATTGCTTCTGAACTTTCAAATCATTTCAACTGTTAAATTTGAGTCTTGCCTTAAAAGGATAGTTTCCCCAAAAATGAAAATAATGTCATTAATGGCTCACCATCATATAGTTCCAAACTCGTAAGACCTCCGTTCATCTTCAGAACACAGTTTAAGATGTTTTAGATTTAGTCTGAGAGCTTTCTGACCCTCCATTGAAAATGTATGTACGGTATACTGTCCATGTCCAGAAAGGTAATAACAACATCATCAAGTAGTCCATGTGACATCAATGTGTTGAAGCATCGAAAATACATTTTGGTCCAAAAATAACAAAAATTACGACTTTATTCAGCATTGTCTTCTAATTCCGGTTCTGTTGTGAACCGCGTGCACGAGACTAAAGTCACGGCTGACGTGTTATCTGGTGCGCCCCAACTTTTTTTTGTGCGTTTCAATCTGAGGGAGATGCACGCTGTAAGTTTGCAAAAACTTCGCAAACATGTCTGAGGAGAACACGTTAGCCGCGTCACTGCAGTCACGTGACTTTAGTCTTGTGCACGAGGTTCACGACAGACGCGGAAGAGAAGACAATGCCGAATAAAGTCGTATTTTGTGTTAATTTTGGACCAAATGCATTTTTGATGCTTCAACACATTCTAACTGACTCACGGATGTCACATGAACTACTTTGATGATGTTTTTATTATCTTTTGGACATGGACAGTATACCATACATACATTTTCAATGGTATTGTCAGAAAGCTCTCGGATTAAATCTAAAACATCTTAAACTGTGTTCCGAAGATGAACGGAGGTCTTATGAGTTTGGAACTACATGAGGAAGAACTAAATTTTTGGGTGAACTATCCCTTTAAATAAACCTGGTAGTTAAACCACCACTGAAGCACTTTGTCTCCCATTGTCTTCCAGGCTGTATGTAGTGAAGTCGATCAAAGCGAACGAGTAAGAGAGAAAATCCAAGAGGAAGTGAACAAACTCAAAGAGGAAATCGCTCTCAGGAAACGCAATAAGGCCGAGGAAGAGAGAAGTATGCGCTGCATTACTCGCTTACTTGTTGTAAAAGAGGAAACTGTCACTTTTAATACCTTCTTCATTTCCTCCACAGGACTCCAAGAGGCAACCAACACATCTGTCACACTTCCTGATGACTCTGCCCTGCCCGACCCCTCGCACTTATCTCTGACACGAGCAGAGCTGTCCAGTCCCTCAATTGAGCCCAGTTTAGAAAGACCTGTCAACTCCTCACCTCCACCACTTTACAGCACCACGCTGCCTCCGGACTCACCAAGCGCTATATTGCTGCCTCGACCCCAAGCCGTCGGCTCCCCCGGCCACCCTTCCCCCAGTCTGGGCCTGGGTAACGGAGACGGCTCCAGCTCGGATTCTCTGAACCGTCAGGCCACCGGCCAGGAAGACCAAGAGGATGACGAGGACAGTAGCGAGTATGAGAACTTGGTTAGTGAGCAATTGCAGCCACCCTCCGTAACAGAAGCCGTTACGCTGGGGCGACCTGCCACCCTTTGGCCTGACGGAGATGCCCACAGCCCGCCAGGTTCATAGTACTCAAACTAATCCTTGGGGATAGGGATAAAGACAAATATGACATTACAAGGGGTGGAAAAAGTAAAAAGCGGGTGTTTGTTCAGAAAACAAATCAGCACTTGCTTTTTGAAGTTGTGAAGCTGTGACAATGCTGCCCTGATGTATACGTTTATGACAAATTGATAGTTCTGTGTAGGGAAGGGGGTGTCGTATTGAACCCCACACAGAGTTGCAAAAGGGGGATGATGGCATAACATCCCCATCTGTGTGGACTCATGGACGCTTGTTCTCTGTTTCATGCTCTTCTATGGTTGTTGTCACTGGGTGGAGAGGTGCATCACGCTCGCTTACAGCATCTACTTCCCACTGATATTGTTCAGTGGGTACACCATTTACCTCTTCCACTGTTTTGCCTTCTTTTGATCTGCATTTGAATAGAAAGGGATGTGTTTTTGCGGCCTTCAAACCTATCTGTCTGAGCTTAGTCCATGACTGTTCAGTGTCGTGCTTCACAAATCCAACAAAGAAAACTGTACAGTGCTTAGCATTGCACCGTTCTTGTTCTAGAGAAAATATTTTATGTTGTTTTAATCTTCAGTTGAGTATTATAATGACCTATTTGTAAAAACCGACATAAAAGATCATTTTGGTCAGCAATGATTATATAAGTTACTTTAAATAAGGGGTGCTTGTAGTATTCTTTATGATATATAGATAACTAATCATTTTATTTTTGATTTAAACGAACAAGTTTTTGTCCTCATGAATGAAACAATGATTATGTTTTTTTTTTACCATTGAGCTTTACCAGTCATTCTTTTTGACCGAGCCAATCCCAATCTGTCTGTTTTAAACCGGAAGAGGCGCGGATCGATGACGTCATTAATCTCAGGATTCTTTTATAGTACCAGGAATGTTACTTTTCATTTTGTCATTAGTTACGTTAGTCAAATCGGCTCAATTCGTTGCTTAATAATAATAATGTGAAGTAAAGACATGAACGATATGCAGCAGATCTTTAAGGTACACATTGTGCTGATGAAAAATCAAATCTAGTTTTCGATTTTGGTGAATGTTTTGCTTTGTTTACACCAACTGATGCTATATGTGTTCGAATCTCATGAATCTGATTCATAGTTCGCTCTAAAACAACCATATTATTACATATGCATCACATATAACATGATGGTTTTAAAGGGATAGTTCACCCAAAAATAAAAGTTCTGTAATTATTTACGCACCCTTATGTTGTTACAAACCTGTATTCATTTCTTTGTTGTGCTAAACACATTTTTGAGCACCATTGACTTCCATAGTGGTTTTTATTCCTAATGTGGAAGTCAAGGATGCTTCTGTTTTATTACAAATATCTTCCTTTACAGAGTAAATAATGACAAAATTTTCATTTCTTTGGGTTAACTATCCATTTAAGCCCTATTGTATTGCTTTTTGGTATTGTCTTCAATATATTCAGATCTCGTACACAGAAATACTTAAATAATTTTGTATTTTCTGGTGTGATTTGCATTCGATTTTGAATACTATAACAATTGTTTAATGAGGTTTTGTTATGCCTTACAGTAATAAGAATTTGGTGGAAAAAATATTCTGATTTTCACAAAAATAATCTTTCAAAAACTATTTTAATATGCTCATGAGTATGAAATATTTAACTTTGGGTTGAAATTTAAATGAGCCATGATCACAACAGGTTTCATGAGATTCTCACATGTAGCATATTGCAAACTGTTTGGGCAAAAGACTCGAGTCGGAATAATTCGCTGTTGGATTTCACCTGAAAATCCCAAATTCTTATTTCTCAGGGTCTGTTGCTCGGACATTTAGGACATGATCGTCTCATCTTTTATCCGGTATGCATTTTTCCAGTTTGGGTACTGCAAAAAGTAAAAGTCGGTTTCCTGGCATGAGTGTGAATGGGAGTCCACTGACAGATGTTTCGGTCTGCCTGCTTTAAATGTTAAGCACTGGTTTTAGTACTCAACTTTGGCATCTGTTTTCTTGTGCACGGCCAAAACGCAACTGCACCCCTGGCTTTCGACAACCCTCTGAAAGCATTTAACTGAACAGCGGTCTGGTTTGAGCATTGGCAGTCCTTCAGAGCTTTAAAACATCATACTACATTTTATCATACTAACACTTTTCTTATCTGAAAATATCAGCTAAACGATTTGAATTTGAGATGAAATGCAGCTTAAATGATATATATAAAGTATGTATGTATGGACACTTTATTTTGTTTCTGAAAAAAATATACTATTTATGATCAATTTGAATCTTGAATTTCCAACAACTTTTAAACAGGTCAAACAAAACCCTGTAAATTAAGTGGCAAAATATTGTGATTGCAGCCATTTTGCCTTGTAACAATTTTCAAATCTAAAATGAAATAAATCCAAATTTTACTGGTGAAATGATGTTTGGTTAAAGTCATTTATTGAAGTTACAATAACACAACTTAATCAGCTGTAGGTCGGCCATGATTGTTTCCCTAAAATCGAGCAGCTGTGCGCGATTAACATTAGCCTCAGTTGCACTATCGGGCCTCTGCGAGCCAGGGCTTCAAACGGGCCTCGCGGAGCCAATAGCCTCAGACCTCCAGCTGTGTAGCCAAAATCACAACGCGTTTGCATTGTCAAGCCAATAGCGCCGCAGCGCTTCAGAAAACCCGCCCTTAATACGCCTACCTGGATGTAACGTCACACAACTCCGCCTGTTTTACCGTGAGGAAGTTACTTCAATCTGACAGGAGACGGGAGTGAGATCGCATCATCATACAACAAACATAAAGAACATAACTGAGGCGGCTGTTTGCACGGTGAAAGCCAAGATGAGAAGATAGAGATGTTTGCTCCATCCGCGGTGTTACTCTTGAAGTTTATGTTGGCTGCACACAAGCGATCTCACGACGAGACAATATCAGATCAATAAGCAATAGTAAACTTTATGAAGTAGGATAATTACAAATAAAGCGTTCATCTACCTAATGTTCCATTAAACTATATACACAATATTTTAAAGAATATCACGAGTCATAGTTTTACATTTATATAAAGTAATCTTATTTTAAAATATGCACGTGTGTCTAAATATGTAACGTTAAGTTTGTAATTATAGTTCTATGGCGATGTAAACATACTTACACATTATAAGAGGTGTGATATCTTTAATCATGAAAACGTTAATAGTTGAGCATCACATGAAACACAAGGTAACTGTCTAATAGCTATTTCAATAATGTGTCAATTAATAAATACTTTTGTCTATAAAGAACTGCCTCGAATAGCTGAATAGGACTGAAAATCACTTTACTTGCATCTCAAAACGTTTGAGAAATCATTAGAAAATGTAAGAATCAACTCTGAATATACACAAGTATTTAAAAAGCTATGTTACAGTGGTTAAGTTAATGATGGTTATATTTACCATTTTGTTGCATACCGTTTCTGTGTTTCAGATGTGATCCTTATTAAGCGAACATTTTCAATAAACTGACAAGCAGCCGTAGTAATAATAGCGCGGTACTTTATTTACATATGAAGTTTATATCAGTGCACAAACAGGTGTATTTAAAGACATCTCCTCCGGACGGATTTTAAGATCCATGGCTCCTGTCGTCTCATCATCATCATCTTCGTTTCATCTCCTGCTCTTGCATTTGTTGCTGTGTCATCTCTCATATACTAAATAAAAACTCCTGGATGACAAACTGAAAGCTTTACGTTGGCATTTTTCTGTAAAACGGACACAAAAGAAAGCAGCACATCATGTGATGTTTTGTATAAAGGGTTTGTAAATACACATACAGTATACCGACATATAAAGTTTGCTACATTCATATAAGAGTCAAATTAATCTCCAAAATGCCAGAAAGCATGGCTATGACTAATATAATAAAACCATACTTTTTCTAAGGGCTGACTAAAAAATTCAACAGAGATGACAATATAACACAAAAAACACAATAAACACCCATGTAAAACACTAATGCAATCATTATTTGTATCGTATTTTAAGTGTTTTGTATGCAAACGTTATGTAGCATTAACTCACCGACTGTAGATACCATCGTGACTCGAGTGATCGCTTCTTTAATACATGGACGATGAAATGATGATCCAACACACATCCTTAATTTCTCAGCACTGTTGCACTTTAAACACTTTGTTCTGTGCCCGAAACTTTATAAACTTCTCCCGAACCGGTAGCGGTGTGCGCCGGATCCTTAGCATGGCGAGTTCGGCGTCGTAACGCGTCTTTTGTTTTTTACATATGCAGATCATTTTCTTCAGTCCGAAGTACAAACATAGCAGGCATCTTCCGTTAAACAGTAAATTACTGGTGATCCCGATTATTTTTAAAGTTTTATATCTGCAGACAGATGGATGCGCATCTTGCCAGAGACTCAGATAAACTCCGCCTTTGACCTTTACCACTCCTCTAGCCCGGAGAAGCCCGCTCTGGCCCAAGGAATTCGGCGGGCCAGAAAAGCCGGGCCTTAAGCCCCAACGAAGCACCAGTGAAGCACGATCATGCCCCGGAAGTGACAATGCAAACGCCACAGGCCTCGGCAGGCACTGGCACGCCCGCTTGAAGCCCGATAGTGCAAACACGGCTATTGTTCCCAACAGAACTGCAGTGAAGTCTCTTAGTGCATGTTATGTTTTACAAGTGCAATCTGTGGTTGGCAGGCTGTCGCACTACTGCAGCAAGCACCTGCTCGTATTAACTGTTCCCATTTAAATCTGCCATTATGCTCACAATTACAGTGGGTCCAAATGTCTGAGGCCACATTCAAAAGCTTGGACGCCATCATCAGTCAACTTGGTGCAAATGTGACATCGTTAAATAGGTCAGATTGCATTGTTTCCATTGAATAAGAGATGCCTATAGGAACATTTTCAACAAAGATCAACAAGTCTTGCAGAGGGGCAACCTTCTGATCTCTCTTATGAAGCCAATACGGAACTACAATTCATCAACGTCCAATAGAGGCTGGCCTCAAAAGGGAGTCCGCATGTTAAAATGCCCAACTTTACAATTGAAAATAATATTTACAACAAATAAAAAAGGTGTTTTTGGTCTATATAGCTAATTTTGCCCCCTTCATGAGGGGGGTTAATTTTTTTATAACTCATCCGTCTAATTTTATTAAAGTTCTGCATAATTAAGGGCGTGGCCACTGGAGTGACGGGTGAACTACCACCGCTGTCACTACAGTCGAGCTAGGCGGATGTGGTTTCAGCAACCAGCCACCTAAGCTTCACCCATGTCCCGCCTCTTTACCCCTTTTTTTGGTCAATTTTTTTTACAGTGTTGCATAAATTTGTCAATAAAAGCATGCAGTCCAATAGTTTCCAATACAAATTTTCACTCCAAAATTGTTTTGCTGATAATAATTGTGTAGTACTAAATTGTGGAGTTACACGTTAAATAGTTTTTCTAAATTTCTGTTTTCGGGATTATTTGGGCGCCCCTGAAACAATCGGTATTTGAAAGTTAAAGGAACAGTATGTAGGATTGTGGCCAAAACTGGTACTGCAATCACAAAACTTGTGGCTAAAACTGGTACTGCAATCACACAACTGGTGGCCAATACACAAAATGACAACATAAACATCAGTTGAGTTGGCCAGACCACTGGCAGTTATATAAGTATTTGAAATGAAAATGATTTCTTAATATCTAGTGACATATCAGGGCCATTTTATGATTAATTGATATAAATTTCTTACATACTGTTCCTTTAAAAGAAACTTTCCCAAGAGTGGGCGTGGTTTCAGCGTTGGAAAGCAGAAAATCCTGCCGGTTTTTCCAAGATTTTGATAACTTATTTTATTTACTTGCCTTTTTTTAATCATTCAGATTTGTCTGGGTGGTTTATAATTTTTTTTTGGAAGGAATGACTTGCTTAAAGGCACACCGTGGAACTTTTTGGCCACTAGGGGGTGCTAGACATGTATTTTTCACGTCTAGCGCCCCTAGAGGCCACAAGCGCCGCAGCACTGTCGCAAAGGAAAAGAAGACAACTCTTTAGGTCACAAAGTTTGCCTTCCAGCATGTCATGTCTCATATAATATAATTTCATGGGTTTTATTTTTTTCAAACGCCAAAAGATCGCGTAGCTCACGTTTACAAGCCAGTTTTAAGTTTATATTTAAAAAAATATTGCCTTAAAGGGGAATTGAACCCAGCTTGCCTGTGTCCTAGTTCCATGACACCACCACGGTGCCACAGTGTCACGTGATATAAGTCTCTCTCTGAACTTTCAGCTACAGTAAAATTCACGTAAAAAAAATAGTGTTCGGGCACCAGACAGGACTTACATATGCAAGCAATAAAACATTACTTACTAGTACAAAAGAATGAACGCTGGCCCAATATAATTGATCCTCGTCCTTTTTTTTATTCTGTCACTCTCCCCTTTTCTCTTTCTGGTCTCCTCTGACAAAACCTAGGGTTTCTTTTTCTTAGTTGCTGCTTCGGCCATGACAAAAACATCAGAAAAATAAATAGTTGCGCTCTCACGTCCGAATTTGAGGAAGTGATGTATGCCGTAAAGCAGATTTTTGTAGTTTTTTGTTTTGTGATCGGGTTACTACCCGAAACCTCAAGTTTAAAAGTACGAGTAAAAGCGATACAGACCCCGTCAGGCTATGGTAGACATGTCATTCAACCTATTTTAAGTCGATGGACCATCACAAGGGTCACAAAATATATTATGAAGGTTGAAAAACTACAAAGTGTCACTTTAAATTCATCTGCCAAATGCATACATGAAAATTAGTTTTTTATTGTTATAAGAAAAATGCAAAAAATAAGCATTAACAGTGGTCTTAGACTTTTGGACCATACTGTAAAATTAATTCCAAACAATACAGCAATTATAATGTTTCAGCAAACAGATTGCATCCTCAGTCTTCTTTGGTGTCATAAAAGGTTTAAATTATTTCAAGCCTTTAAAATATTTGTCAATTGTTTTGTGACAATGTAATCCATATATGTTTTCCAGGCTAATTCATATCGTGCAGTCTGTAATATTAATATATTTAATATATTAAGCTGTCGCATGTCAAGATGGGAAACAGCAAGAGATTCGATTTTATCACAAAGCTTTTGCTGATCTCTAATTTCACAAGACCTCCAGCACATAATAACTATAAGATTTGTTATTCTTCACACAGACAAAGTGAGCTGATAGATCAGATGCATGATGTTAGAAAAAGAGCAATCTGCTTTAAACCGAGTGCGCCGAAGTCAAATTTTCGCATGATTGTAAAATCTTTCAGCAGCAAGTGAGAAGCAGGGAATGACTTCCTTTGAAAGCAATTTCAAACAGTGGTGATTTCCCCCAGGATTTGATTTTCTGTCTTAGATCTAAAATGTGTGTTTTGAGAATAGTTGTGAACATATGTGAATGTTAACATCTTTATTGCAAAAGACAGACATGTAGAGGTTGGGCCTATAATATAAAAATAAAATGCAAAGCCTTGTTCAAAATAATAGCAGTACAATGTGACTAACCAGAATAATCAAGGTTTTTAGTATATTTTTTTATTGCTACGTGGCAAACAAGTTACCAGTAGGTTCAGTAGATTCTCAGAAAACAAACAAGACCCAGCATTCATGATATGCACGCTCTTAAGGCTGTGCAATTGGGAAATTAGTTGAAAGGGGTGTGTTCAAAAAAATAGCAGTGTCTACCTTTGACTGTACAAACTCAAAACTATTTTGTACAAACATTTTTTTTCTGGGATTTAACAATCCTGTGAATCACTTAACTAATATTTAGTTGTATGACCACAGTTTTTTTAAAACTGCTTGACATCTGTGTGGCATGGAGTCAACCAACTTGTGGCACCTCTCAGCTGTTATTCCACTCCATGATTCTTTAACAACATTCCACAATTCATTCACATTTCTTGGTTTTGCTTCAGAAACAGCATTTTTGATATCACCCCACAAGTTCTCAATTGGATTAAGGTCTGGAGATTGGGCTGGCCACTCCATAACATTAATTTTGTTGGTTTGGAACCAAGACTTTGCCCGTTTACTAGTGTGTTTTGGGTCATTGTCTTGTTGAAACAACCTTTTCAAGGGCATGTCCTCTTCAGCATAGGGCAACATGACCTCTTCAAGTATTTTAAAGCAACACCAAAGAGTTTTTGCTCTTTGCGCCCCCTACAGGTTAGAAGCGTAATTGTCCATTGTCATAAATACTGAGGCATAGCTGGCTCTGATTGGATTGTAGGTCTGCCGTAAAGCAAGTTTTTGTAGTATTCACTCGGACTACAGGACCGCTACCCGACGGTTGGAAACTTCTTTAGTGCGGTTTTGGCCGATAGAGGGCTGCAAAGCGAATGTGAAAGTGCTGTTCACCCTGTTTAGAGTGGATGAACGACTGAAACTGTTTTGGAAGCGTTATTTTAAGGTAAAAAAACTCTTTGGTGTTGCTTTAACATATGCAAACTGATCCATGATCCCTGGTATGCGATAAATAGGCCCAACACCATAGTAGGAGAAACATGCCCATATCATGATGCTTGCACCTCCA